>NC_053118.1:32329436-32354436 GCF_010015445.1 Perca fluviatilis | reverse complement strand
ACCGTATTTAAGCAGCTACTGGCTAACGTTATAACGTTATGACTTTAAATTCAGATCATGTGTGTGAATATTTTGTGTGCAAAAAGTGCAAATTGTAGTTCAGATTTTTTGTTCTGTGAGTTCTCACATCGTATTCTAAAAGCTCTCACATTTTGCACCATATTTACCTTCATACAGTAACTGTCAAGTTTGAACCGTATTTAGTTTGAAATTCATTTTGACGCAACAAGTTGGCTGATACACCATACATTGTTTATGTTGTCTAGAAGAAACATTTCACACAAACTCTGTGTTAAATGGCCTTTAGTATGCAGCAATAGTGCAAAAGTGTGCAAACACAGCAAGTACAACCCTTTGTGAAAAGGATAGGGGATTAACAGATACTAAAATATTACCCCTGACACAAACTAGTATGAACTTAGTTCATGTCCTAGTCTTAGTCTTTCATGTCGGTAATTAACTGGGATTAAAAAACAAATTCATGCTCCACGTCAATATGGATGTGGCACAAAAAACAACAATCGGTCTCATTCCAGAGGAAGCACTGTGTAGTCCATGTGTGTGTGTGTATCACCTGTTGTTGAGGAAGGCTAGGGCTGTGATCCCAGAGACTCCGTCTTCGTTAATGCAGCGTAACGACCCTTCCACTGCATCCCACAACTGACAAAGTTTAAAGTGTACATTAATTTTACAATAATGTATAGTAAATCTGGTCATCAACATGACCTGAAAAAATAGAATCTTTTTTTCTTTACAAAAACAAACAGAAAAGTCATAAGGTGAATATATATGATCGATTTTTACCCACCTCCAGTTTACCGCTGCTCCTCCCAGCAGCTATTAGATTTCCTCTCAGCTCCATGGCCCAGACAGAGCTTTCCCAGTCTGCCGTCGCCTGCGTCCCCGCTGCGGAGGCTCTATCTTGGGTTAAGAAGGCGGCTGAATCCCCTAAGCTGGGTCTTCTCTGGAGCTGAGCTCCTGACGGCGGCGAGGAGGAGGCTGAGGAAGGAGACGGGTAGGCGGAGGGCGACGGGGGCTCGTGCTCCATGTAGGCGCGCTCCACCAGACCTCCAAAGTCAAAGCCCTCCCTGGGCGGGGTGCAGAGGTGGGAGGTGGGCTGGTCGGCGAAGTTGGTATCAATGAGCGGGGTAAGATCGGGCTGGTCGGTGAATAGCGTCGGCCGGCTGGGAGCAGTGCGGCGTCTCAGCGGGTAGCCCTCTCCCTCCGATAGGCCGTCACCGCTGATGGAGGAGCCGTGAGCTTCGGAGCCTAAACACTCGGTCTCGGCGGCTCCGCTCACGCTGTCCCAGCCGTCCCGCTGCTCCCAGCAGCCACTGCTGCTGCTCCGTCTGAGCCTGAGGAGGAAACCGAGTACAGTTACTTAGCTGCAAGGCACCAACAAATTATACGGAGAGCTATTGAGAGGGATAATCGGTCTGCCTAATATTCTCCGTGGATGCTAAGATGTGTATAGTTATAAGCATACACGTCAGCCGACAATACATTACAGAAATAATTTAAAACAAAACGTGTCACAATCACATAGTTTGACCACAAGAGAGCACTGACAAGTTTTATTTATTAACTGTCAAATGTCCTGCGGACATTTTGGTCACAATTGTTATCAAAATATTTGTTTATTTTATGGGTTTATGTAAAAACAATTGGCCAAATATACTGCTCAATATACTGCCATTAGTTTTTAAAACAAACAGACATTAAAAATCCTAAAAAATCCAGTATCGGTTGTGCTGTGATTGTGAGTATGATTTTTACTGTACATATTTGCTTTTGAAAAATTGAATTCTATAAAAACAATGAAACAAGAAGTGAGGTGTTGCGATACCATACGGAACAAGTGTGACCAGAAGAAAGCAATTAAAATCACTTTCAAAAACCAACAAAAAAAAACTTTATTGTGACATTCTCACCTGTGGTTTGGGATGACGGTCAAACAGTCACCAGTCTGGGCGTCCCAGACCCGAATCTGTCCTGCCAGGCAACAGCTAGCCAGCAGCATCCCGTCACTGGCCAAACACTCAATGTCCTGCAAGACGGAAAGACAGAGCATACACCAACTGAACACATGGGTTTTAAAGTGCAGCATAATTGTATTTTGAGGTTGTACCAGAATAGGTTTACAAGACTTAATTTTCAAAAAACACCATATTTTTTGTTGTACTGCACATTGCTGCAGCTCCTCTTTTCACCCTGTGTGTTGAGCTTTCTGTTTTAGCTACAGAGTGAGACATCTCACTTCTGTTCCATCTTTGTTGGGAGTCGCACATGTGCAGTAGCTAGGTAAGGACTACTAGCCAGTCAGAAGCAGAGTATGAGAGAGTGCCACGCTAGCAGCTAGGCGAGCATTATAACGTGTGTTACAAAGTGACCACGTTTGTCTCTGAAGTAAAGGCTGGACTACAATAGAGCTGTTTGGAGCAGTTTGTGAACAGCGTTTCTGTTGGAGATGGTAAGTCCCTTTGGGGTGGACTTTGGGCTTTTTCACTTTGTAAACCTATAACATGTACAAAAAAGATATATAACACAATAAAGGAAAGGGAAAAAGCCAAAAAGCATAATATGAGCACTTTAATTGCCATGGTTTGTATTTTTTGGGTAGCAAGTGTCCTGTTGTTGTTCGGTAATCGGACTCTTGAGGTGAAATGCCCACAAGTACAATGAGTGTTCCACAAGGAAACGTAACGACGTCATAACTACATACACTAGTACTAGCATTCTGTTTTGAGTCTATGTTTGTTTACTTTTTGGCAAATTGGTTTATTTCAATACTGAGGAAACTACTGCGCCTACTAGTACTACTGAAGCGTCTTCTTTTCTATGATTTCTAAGTGGATTTATGGAAGTTTAATCATGATGGACATCACAAATAATGATATCCACGGGAGTATAAGTCACACTTAATGATATCAATATGCGTTTAATGTCTGTGTGATAAGAGCTATGACTCCAAGAAGTACCATCAGCTCACACAGTATCTTTGCCTCCTCTTCATATCTCCCCCACCCCCCTGAAGAGGCATTTTGGCTTTTTCTTTTTTGGCTTTGTCCTGCTGTATGTCTATGGCTATTATAAAAACATATCCTTAACATCCCAAATGGTTAAAATGCCTTCCTGAACAATGAGTTGAATTATCACTGTACGCAAACCATCTTGACCAATCCAATACTTTTTTCTTTTTTTTTTACAGTCATCTAGGTGTGTGTGTGTGTGTGTGTGTGTGTGTGTGTGTGTGTGTGTGTGTGTGTGTGTGTGTGTGTGTGTGTGTATATGTGTGTGTGTGTGTGTGTGTGTGTGTGTGTGTACTCTTTATCTGAGTCAACTCTCACCATACTGTGGCCCCTCAGCAGCAGTGGTGAGATCTCGCTGACGGGTGGCGAGTAGCCGTAATCGTCGCAGGGCAGGTCCCCTCGGCGCCTGCGCCCATGAGTGACGCCGTTCTGGCCGTAATTTCGCGGGCAGAGAACCCGGTAGAGACAGAAGAGAAGAAGAACCAGCAGGACGCCCGCCGCCAGGCCCAGAGCTGCCACCCTGAATAGAAGGAGGGACAAAAGGGAGTCAAATAAAGACTTTTTTTTTCTGCAGCATCTACATGATTATATATATTATTATTTTAAAGATTAAACCTAAACATGTTCAGATCCTCACCAAAGCTGTTGGCTCTTTCTCGTTTTTAACAACTTGATAAGTCTCATCTTTTTTATCCACATGTCAATAGATTTGTTATAATTTACATTTTGTGTATCATTGTATTACTACTAATTTTATTTTTCATGGCATTTATTTTTTTACTTTGTGCAGAAGCTGTGGGTTCAAGGGAACGAAGTGTGGGTATGCATGTATGTATGTATGTATGTATGTATGTATGTATGTATGTATGTATGTATGTATGTATGTATGTATGTATGTATGTATGTATGTATGTATGTATGTGATTTAGTTTGTTGTATGTTGGACCCCTTGAAAACATGATGGTTCATCCAAAGGGTTTTTTAGGTTGTCATTTTAATACTGGCCAGGAACAACAGATTAAAATTAGCCTGCTGAGCTAACTCTGGCTCATTTACAGTTACTATGCTGTTGATTAATGAGCACTGTCCCGGTCATATAAACAAAACAATGAATTGAAAGGGGCAATCCTTCAATACACTTTCCTATTTAATAAACAATGTGCTGAACTTTCCACCTGGCAGAGTATGGCATAGTATTTCTTCATCTTCTACTATCTGCTGTGGAATGTGGCATAACTGTGCTGATGAAATCTGCCAAAGTAGTGTGACCTACTCTGCCTGAAATACCAGTCCTTAAAACCCCTGTCTGCTGCTCTGTAAAACTCAAACTCTGCTTTTAACGCAAAGCTACAAGTACATACTGCATTTGGAAGTGTGAAGAATGTTGTGTCAGTGTTTTATTCCACTATTAAAGAGAAGACCTACGAGAGAGAGCACAGGAAACGAGAGATACTAGATTACGTGGGCAGGCTCAAACCAGAGATGTTGTGATGACATTTTCAGCATCTTAAACCCCATCAAGATGATAAAAAAAATCATTTTTTTTAATCCTTTTTTTATCCTTATGGGTGATGGACCATACACCTAGAATTAAAAATCTTAGTTTAGTCTTACTTTCATCCTTTTGTATTTGGGCTCACACTGCCAAATTACAAATTAACTGGGGTTTTTGAATATAAGTTAATAGACTCACAAACAGCTCATGTAAAAGGCGCTGGTAACCGGTCAACCTTTAATCCTTCTGTAAGAGATTCCAAAAAGCAAATACCATGATTCATTGTAATACAATTATCAGCCATTTCTTCGAGCAGCACTACGCACAATCCTCTATCATATCAATGGTCCATTGTTGTTCATGTTTTTTGAGCATGCAAAGATTTTTTCATGCGATTAGAAAATGCGTCTGTGTTGCAAACCGCTCCTACTGTAACAGCATGTTTATTACTCCGGCCTTCTCTCCGTCTCAGGGTCATCTCAACGAGCCGTAAACTCAGCTGCCACTTCTCCCTCACTGTGAAGGCCACGACCGTGACCTAACATTAGCTGATAGCCTTTGTATCTACTGTACAAAGATGAAACGAGGAGCTCAGCCTTCCACTCAGCAGCAACACTTTGCCTTACACAACACAGCACAGTGAAAACTGAACTCCACACTCTGATGTTGGAGATGGTGTGCCAGCTGGTACTTGTCTTATTTGGCCCCTTTTTGCGAAGAATGTACTCTATTTCCAACATGGCGTCATGACTTTGCGCAAACATACACGCCACTTTCCAAAAGCCAAATGGCGTGTTATCTGTACGCATTTTGAGCAATCCACAGATGTAAACATACACACCATGTGGCGTTGCCAAAAGGTTGGGTTTAGGAAAAGAACATTGGGAAAGGCTTTAGTAACACAAAAACCGAAAAAATATAAATGGTTGGGTTTAGGAAAGAAACATTGGGGAAGGCTTAAAAGAAAAAAAAAAAAAAATCGGCTGAAAAATGCCACACGTGGGACACGATCCAGCTCTCCTGGCTGAAAGTCCTGTGTTTTACTGTCCCTTTACACTATTCGCTACGGCGAAAATTCACACATAATGTAGGTCAATGGCGGCCAAACGGCGTTGATAAACGGGATTATGCGTCTTGATAACACGCAAAAACGGCATACGAATTAGCGTGTCATACATACGCCATTTAATGAGATCAGTCTGCCATTTCAGTGGTTCCTGAAATGGAGGCGACATAAAAAAAACAAGGACGTTTATAATAACTACATTTTCTAACCTATCAACGGAAAAGACTTGTGATGACAGCTCTCGGTTGCCAGCTGTCAAAGTAATGCAATGCAGCACGCGAGTACTGCAGACGCACAGCATTAGTCAGACATAACTACTATCAAAACAGTGACTCAAAGAGCTGTCACTGGAAACAGAGCTCGGAGACAAACTGGTAAATCTCAGCCCTCAACACACTCTGAGATGACCAAAAGAAGTCAAATGAGACTGAACAACTTCTTGGCTTACAGCTTTTAAATGGAGAAGGAAAAGTAGCTAGCCAACACCTAAATGCCTAAACTGCAATAACAACAAAAATGATGTTGAATGATGCATGATGTCGGTTATTTTTTTGTCTTTGATGATGTAAAACGTAGGCGTTAGAAAAAAAGGAATGCGTAATCCATCAGAAACTATACAGGATTAACCCTTTTCCACTCCACTGTTGCTTCTCAGATCACAGGTGCCTTTAAAGCAACCAGTCGGCCAGGCTGGTCCGGTCAGGGAGAGACAATACATGCAGAAGGCGGGGGATAACAAGCCTCCCTCGTCTTTGTTCCGTTTCTTTGTCTCCATTTTTGCCTCATATAAGATCAGTCTACTGACACTTGACACAATGTTCTTAACGCAACCCTAAGACAAAGATACAGCTCGTACTTTATTGGAATCTTCTAGAAGCACATTATTAAGTGTATACTTAATAATGTAATCCCAAATATGTTAACCTATAAAACACCCAATGCAGAAGGTTTTCACAAGGTTTTGTTCTGGATCTAATTCTTTAACTTTTAGTACAACTTCGATGATCAAAATGTGTCCGTATCACACGGATGTTCTAAATGCTAAAATTGCTAATCAAAAACAAACAAAAATCTGATTTGTCATTATTCCCTGCCTGTGTTACATATAAGTGCGATAGGGCTACCCCTAGAAAGTCGATGACTCAAATTATCCGACTGACCCCCACAGTCGACTTGAAATATTCATATTGAGCGGTGTTTTTTAGTTTTTGTTATTCAGTATGCAATATAGGGGTGGAACCGTTGAGATCAGTATGTTTTTGTTCTTTCGTGGCATGCCAAGATCTTTTCTAGTGATTAGAAAACATTGTCTGTCTGTGTTGCAACCTGCTCTGCTTTTAACAGCATGTTCACCTTTATCACACCGGCCTTCTCTGCGTCTCAGGGTCACCTAAACAAGCCGCGAACGGAGCGGTCGCCTTCCTCAGTGCGACGGTCGCGGCCATGACCTAACATTAGCTGAGAGCCTTTGTGGGTACAGCCCTAGACTGGGAGAGCTCTCCTTGGCTTTGTCTCCAGACCACCTTGGAATAGGGCTGCATGATGGGAAGAAAATATCTAATTGCGATTACTTTGACCGATATTGCGATCACGATATGATGCACGATATTTTGTATATCTGTACCAAAAGAAGATTTTATTTTTTATTTTTTGTCCGTAGGATACAATTTCTAGGCCGGGACGTCTCTGCAGCAGCACAATACTTAACAATTAATAAGTATTTTGCCTTTAACAAATATTGTGCCCCTGTGCGATTTTGATATTGCACTAGTCCATGTTGCGATTTTGATGAAATTGCGATTAATTGAGCAGCCCTATCTTGGAATCTATTCTACTTTACCGCTCTACCTTCGGATAAAGACTTCAGCAGAAGGGACTTAACGGTTTCAATGTCCACTGTGCAATCAGTTCAATGACACCCTGCTGGAAAGACCCAAGTCCAAGGACCTTTCACTGCTGTGGCCCCTGCGTACACTAGTCTCTGTGTGTGTGTGTGTGTGTGTGTGTGTGTGTGTGTGTGTGTGTGTGTGTGTGTGTGTGTGTGTGTCTGTATACTAACTTGTAGAGCGTGAGGTCTGTCTGTATATCTACAGCAACCTTGGGAATAGATGGTGGGGGGTGTTTTGTGTCCTGAGGGTGACGCGTCTCAATGGCCTCTTGGGGGCTCAGGTGAACGGTGACGGGAATGACGGGCAGGATGCTGATGTACCTGAAACACAACGCCCAGTAATAAAGACGATATTACAAAACCTGATGGGCTCTTCAGAATCGAAATCCAAAACCGGCCAATGCACTTTTACATAGGGACATAAGGACAGGTCCAGCCAGTAGGAAAATGCTAGTATGTCATAGTCAAGTCAATTTAATTTATTTATAGAGCACATTTAAAACCAACCTAGGCTGAACAAAGTGCTGTACAAAGTTATATTATGTTATAAAAACAAAGGAAGAGAATACAAATATAGACACAGTGAACATGATACAAACATCACACTTCTATACAAATGTCCCTAAACTAAATCATACGCTAAAGAATAAAAATGTGTTTTAAGACGAGACTTAAAGATCTCGGCAGTAGAGGAGGACCTAATATGAATAGGAAGTATGTTCCAGAGTCTCGGAGCCACAACGATCACCCTTTGTTTTCATCCGAGACTGTGGAATAGCTAAAAGGAACTGATGAGACAATGTTAGGTTCCTGGAGGAGTGATGTAGGGTAAGTAGATCAGCAATATATGAAGGGGCCAATCCGTGTAATAAAAAAAACAAGTAACATTACCTTAAAATTGATTCTATATTTGATTCTACATTTGTCTGGTAAAGAGAAGCTAATATCTGGGAGATATGATCCCTCCTTCTGGTACCAGTCAATAATCTAGCAGCCACATACTGGACAAGCTGCAGGCGTGATAAAGATGATTAGCAAATCCCAGAATACAAGGAAGAGCAGTAGGGTGTTTGTCCAGTTTTAGAATTTTCTTTCCATTTATTTAAATAAAATCCTATAATGTAAATCTTTTAGTTGTTGTTGATAAAATGGCATTTTAACGGGTTGATGAAGTCTGATATTCTAACCAAAGTTTTCATAATTGGTGAATGAGCTTATGCAGTGACTGTAGGACGACTGCTCAATCATTAAAGTAAAGCCATTTCTGAGGCAAAGTTGGTCCTTTTTAGTGGGTAAAATACAAATTCTGAATAGTTTTTTTACTAACACTATCAACCCATTGCCAGACCTAATCTCCACAGCACGGTGTCAGCGCTGAAGAAATGTCTGGCTGCATGAGTTAACATTCTGGGATAGGGAAAAAAACTAAAACATTCTGGCTTGTTTGTATTTCTTTCAACCAATCCCAATCGTCTTGGGCGGTGCTAAGCCCAGGATGCAGCGACGGTGCCTTTGAAAAATAGAAAGCGGAGATAGCGGAAGGGGAGGAGTATGCCGGCTGAAATAGGCAGCCAATGGCAGGCTTTATCCCAAGTCTAGTCTAGATTAACAACGTTTCATTTACGTGATTGTCCCGGTGCTCTCGGATGGCTCCCGTTTTTGGTCGGATGTCCGTCACCTTCCGCTTTCTTTGTGTTGGACTTCTTTGTGTTGGATTTCTGAGGACTGTGGTTACCTGCTCCTCAGATCTCTGCAGGGTAAATCCAGACAGCTAGCTAGACTATCTGTCCAATCTGAGTTTTCTGTCGCACGACTAAAACAACTTTTGTACCTACACGCGTTCCACCAAAACAAGTTCCTTCCCGACGCTATTTTGCAGAGGCGCCGTTGCTCCATCCGGTGCTTAGTGCCGCCCATGACGATTGTGATTTATTCAAAGAAATGCCAATAAACCAGAACATGCTTTTCCTTCTATCCCGGAATGTTGTGTGGACTAGCCAGACCCTCCTCTGCAGCGCTGTGGAGGAAAGTCTGGCAATGCGAGACTATCCTCCTATATTATATCTAATAAGTCAGACTACAGAGACACTGAATAACTCTCCTGGCCCACTCACCTC
Organism: Perca fluviatilis; assembly: GCF_010015445.1. Taxonomy (NCBI): domain Eukaryota; kingdom Metazoa; phylum Chordata; class Actinopteri; order Perciformes; family Percidae; genus Perca; species Perca fluviatilis. Next base: position 32,344,841 of record NC_053118.1, on the reverse strand, counting down.
TTAGCTAAAGTGATGTTGTAGTAGCTGAAAAGCGATGGCCAGTGCCTGAAGGAGAGCCTCCTCCAGCCCTCCTCGTCCTCCGCTCCCCAGGTGATCTGGGGCACAGCGGGAGGCGGGGCCTCTGGGAGGGGCCCTACCCTGGAGGAGCCATGGTGGCCCTGTGACTGGTTCTCAGGTATGGGAGTAGGAGCCGGTGCGGGGTTGATGCCGAGGGTACTGGTAGGATCGCCTCCACGAAAGACGGGGGCCACCCCGAGGTGAGGGGGCAGACCGCCTCCTCCGGGATCTCCCAGAGGGCTTTGCTCAGACACCTGTGCAGCCAGGTAGGTGCGTATGCCAGCTGGGTCGGTGTAGACGAGGATGCCGATCCAGATCACCGTGCCAACCTGGAGATGAAGCAAATGAATGATAGTAAACCGTTAGAGCTGTGTTGTCTGTAGGGCTGCTCCCTCTTAGTCGATTAGTCGACTAATCGGTCGTTTTGGTCTTAGTCAACTTATATTTCTTTAGTCCATTAGTCATGTTTTATGCTTTTTTTTTTCATGCTGAATGACTTATTTCCAAGAAACGTACAAGCACATCTCTGGTAAACACAAGAATTAAAGTGGTGCTTTTGCATTACTCTTTGCGGAGAAACTCAGATTTACAGAAATGTCGATAAATCGATTAGTCGATACAATTGAATGAGTGTTAGTCGACCAAGAATTTCTTCAATCGAGCACAGCCCTAGTTATCTGAGATTTCTGCTTGAGTTGCTTTGACTTTTGCTTTCATTACACTGGTGTTCGGTCACGTCTCCACCTCCAGGATTTTTCTCATTCTTTAGATTTATGTTTACATTCACATATCACATCGCTAGGGCTGGACAATATATGGATATTATATATCGACATCGATATACGAGACTAGATATCGTCTTACATTTTGGATATCGTAATATGACACACATGTTGTCTTTTCCTGGTTTTAAAGGCTGCATTACAGTGAGTTTTCTCGACTTCCTTACCGTTTTATAATTTGCCATGGAATCCGTATTATTGGTGATTATTTATCAAAACTCTCATTGTGTAAATATTTGTGAAAGCACCAACAGTGAACGCGTCAATATCGCCATCGATGTATTTGGTCAAAATTATCGTGATATTTGATTTTCTCCATATCACCCAGCTCTAGATGAGACGTACAGGATGACCTAAATTGAGGACTGATTCATTGTTACATTTTGCAACTAAAGGCAAATGTCACGGTTGAAGGTGTTTTCACTGTTGATTTGTTCAACTGTTTCACTGTTTTTTAGGTTCAATAAGTGCAACATTTCAAAAGTTAATGAGTAATCATGTTAAATATTTAAATATTCATCAAAATAATTGTGATTATGATTTTCTCCATAACCGAGCAGCCCTATCTCACAGTGTGCCATAACCAGCAGAAAAAAACTTTATCAAAACTAAAGCTCAAATGATTTAGCTAGCTTAATGTGGATGTAGTCTTAAGCTACCAGTCCCTGTTTATGTGGTTTGAATTGTAAATCTATTTATCCATTTTAAAGCAATGGCACACATGTAAAGGTCAGCTTGAGGGTGCAGCCGCACTGATGCGTCACTGAACAAACAAACATGTAACAGAATGTTCCTGTCAAGTCTTTTTGACATTAATACAATAAGAATGCAATGCGTAAGACGATAAACCCAGGCACAGGAACAGTACAGGAAGCCAACAATGTAAGACAAATGACAGATGGCAGACTGTACACAAAACAGTACAAATTCACAGCCCGCTTTGAATCCGTCTTCTCACCATGATGATGCGCTGAGCCAGGCGTGTGCGGGCCAGGAAGTACACCACACGCAACCTCTTGGGAAGCCTTAGATTCCTGAAGGCCGGCGTCTGCAGGGTGATTGTGTGGGGGGAGGGCCGCGGCGGAGGGGGGGCCTCGCGTGTTCGCAGCGGGCCAGGCTTGGGGGGCGGGAGTCCTGCTTCGGCTGGCAGGCGGCGGTTCAAATCAGCCAGCTGGGGGCATAGATTGAAAAGGTTTACACATCTGGGAGTTAAAGACTAAACCAGAGATCGTCAACAGGGGGTCCTCAGAGTTACTGCAAGGGGGGCCACCACATTATTTTGTTAATCCTTTAAATGTTTTTTCAAAAATGAAAATGCCTTAACATGAATCCAACAGGTTATTGGAAAATATAAATCAGCCTATTTTTGTGAAGAAAAAAAAAAGCTTACTGGCCTATACAGTAGGTAAGGTAGTCACTAAGGTAGCCATCCACAGATACAGGTCATCCTAAGGAGTCACTGTGCCACATGTATGTTTAACATTAAAACAGGATTTATAAAGTCATGCCGACAATTATTATTTTAATAGCTTAGTATTCTATGTACTAAAGAGGTATGTATAAAGACTTTAGGCTGCCCTATACGTTATTGTAGGCCCAGTTTAATATGCAACTTTATTTTATACAATATATATAGTAGGGGGTCCCTGCTCTGTCTCTCTTCAGTTAAGGGGTCCTCGTCTTAAAAGTTGAAGACCCCTGGACTAAAGAATTAATACATTTAAATCAACAGATTAATTGATAATGAAAGGAATTGTTAGTTGCAGCACATATTTTACATATACCACATATTCTTCAAAGGGTTAAGGATTACTTTAAGAAGATTATTATTTTTAGATTTATTTTTTGTGTATGTAAATGTTAATGCTGTCGTTGCTAATAATCATTTAGCAGGGCACGGAGCTGAACACAAATGAAAGGCTTCAGTATGTGTGTGACAGGAAAAAGAACCAAGAGTGGAACAGTAAGAACTGCACATGTGGGACAGCAATGTGGTGGTGACTGCACGCCCGCCGATAGGGGGGGACAAACGGGTCTGTTGTCCCGGGCCCAGAGTAGGGGGGGGCCCAGAACTGGGCCCTCATTAAATTATGGAATAATTGAAAAAAAAATATTTTAATAGGCCTATTTGTGGAAAAAAATATGTAATATTTGAGAACATAAAAGCTTTTTATTTGTTTTCTTCCTAATTGTCCTTGAAATAGTGGTCAAGAAACCCCCCCACCCCCAACACAAATATGGTTTGGCCACTGATCAAAATTTGATGTTGTTGAAGTTCAGTACGCTCAAAATTTCCGGTCAGCACAAGTCCGGTGCTCAGAAAAGGAAGGAAAAGAGAAGAAGAAAATAGAGGCCTTAGAGATTTTCTAAATAAATATATAAAAAAAAAAAGGTGGTGACGGTGAAGCTGGAACTGTCAACGTAGAGCAAGGTAAGAAACAGCCGCTTACCGCCACGTCTGAGCCATGTAACGTAGCTAACAGGCCAGCTCTCATGTTAACGTCCATTAGCTCGTAATAAAAGCCTGACACAACACGTTTCTCTTTACAGAAAGAGTTGAGTTTGGTAGCTCCATCAGTAAGGATGAGACAGAGAGGAGAGAGATCCAGCTGCTGTCAGGGGACAGAGAGAGTGATGCGGGAGGGGGCCCGCTGCCCCAAGAACGGAGGGACAGAGTCAGGCTACCGGTGAGAGAGAGAGAGAGAGAGAGAGAGAGAGAGAGAGAGAGAGAGAGAGACAGAGAGAGAGGAGAGGTGAAGAGAGAGAGGCCACAGCGGTAACAGAGGGGGGGGGGGGGGGGGTGGGGGTTGGGGGGGGGGGGGGGGGGGGGGGGGGGGGGGGGGGGGGGGGGGGGGGGGGGGGGGGGGGGGGGGGGGGGGGGGGGGGGGGGGGGGGGGGGGGGGGGGGGGGGGGGGGGGGGGGGGGGGGCCCCGTTTTGTTGGAGAGTCTGAGCAGGATGGATCAGAGACTGATCACACACTTAATTTCAGTGAGAGATGTGAGGAGAGGAGAGGAAGATCAGATTAGAGGAAGATCAGAGGAGAGGAGCAGGAGAGGAAGAGGAGAGGAAACAGGAGAGGAAGAGCAGAGGAGAGGAAAAGCAAGGGAAAAGGAGAGATCTGGGCACGGGGGGCCCATCTAAGCTTATCTCGTCCCGGGCCCAGGCAAGACTGTCAGCTGGCCTGGTGACTGTATGTTGGCCTGTGACTTCCATCTGACCTCTTGTATGGTCTATTATCTGCTCGTGAGGAAGGGGTTGTGTGTGTGTGTGTTAGGCCCAGTTCATGCGTCTCATGTTTACATTGATCATTAGGGGTTGATTCACAGATATGTGCTGCGGTTTGTGAAGAACACACACACACACACACACACACACACACACACACACACACACACACACACACACACACACACACACACACACACACACACACACACACACACACACACACACACACACACACACACACACACACACACACACACACACACACACAGGTTTTCAAAACAGTTGTCAAGATTGTCAACCTGCTGTGTTTTACTTCTATTTACTTTTAAAGAAACGGTGGCAAGTGTCTGCGATTTGAATGTAATCATGATGGACAATGTCTGAAACATAAAATTATGAGTTTATGGAGGTACATACGGAGTGTTTTGAGTGTTTGGGTAAGTGCGAGTACTCACCTCCATGCGTCGGATGTCTATAGATAGTACTGTGGTGAAGAAGAACATCTGCAGGAAGAAGTCAGACACCAGCCCCACCACAGCAAACAGACAGAACTCCTACAACACACAGAAACCAGGGGAGACGTCAGACCAGCATACAGCCAAAGCATTTCTCACTGTAACAAACACAGCAGCATTCGGCGAAAACTCTGCGTGGAGCCTCCGCAGAACCATAAATCAAGCTTTAGTGTGGAACGGATTAGAGGTTTTCTTAAAAAGGTGCTGTAGGTAGGATTAGGAAGATCCAGGACTTAGCCAAAAAATTTGAACATCGACAACTTCTCCATCCCTCCCCTCTTTCCGCTAAAGCCACAGTTTCCTAAGCCCCTCCCCCCACAAGGGAGAATGAATGCGTGTGCATGAGCAGTTATTGACACGCAGTTAGACACCTAGACAAAGGCTTACCTACTGCACCTTTAATTGTTTTAAGACTGCATTAAAAAGGTAATTTCGTGTTTGTTTGTTTTCAACCTGAACCCTATTTTTCTATTTTTTTGTGTGTGACTGAACAACAATCTTTGAAATTGGTCCAGTATTGAGAGAGACACATGTAGTCACTTAGACACAAAAACATAGGAAAATAGGGTCCAAGTTGAAGAAAAATAAAATAAAAAATTACCCTTTAACATATTCTGTCTCAGTACATGACACGTCTTAACTACTATTTCCAATACTTTGTTTTGTGCTGATGCAACAATACAACCTGTATTAACAATTTCTGTTACCTGGATAGCTGGCACCAGAGTGAAATACCCAATGAGGATGATGCACAGTTCAGTGGCCATGTTCTTCATGATAGACCAGCTCTCATTACTAAGGCCTGGAGAGAGAAAAAGACCCAACACTTAAGAAACAAAACAAAAGATACTTAACATTTGGGGCTTTCTTTCTTCTTTCTTTAAACAGGATAACTATGTAGTGACTAGTAGAATTTACTAAATGTAAAAAAAAAAAAAAAGTTGGATTGCCTGTGACAATAAATCATTCCTACCACAGGCAATAAAACTTCTCTAACACTTCATTACTGAGTGTTAGATAAGACTCACATACATCACAATACTGCACTAAGTGCAATTACTGCAAACAGGTTTTACATATACACACACACAATATATATATATATATATATATATATATATATATATATACACACACACACACACATACACACACTATTTAAGTAGTTGCACATTTTTATTCCCAACTTGTATATACGTCCTTTGTATTTTTTTTTTCCCATCAATATTTTTCGAATATTTGTTCTTGTATTCTATCCTATTTATTAATTCTTTTTAAATATTATTTTTGGGGCATTTTAGGCCTTTATATAGGACAGCTGAAGACAGGTCGGAGTCAAACCCACGGCTGCTGCGTCGAGGAGTAAACCTCTATATATGGGCGTGCGTTTTACCGGTTGTGCTACCCAGACGCCCCTACTTATTATTTCTTGTATATTCTGTATGTGTGCTGTGTGTCTGATATTTCCCAATTTGGGATCAATAAAAAAGTCTATCTAATCTAAATGTACTGATGAATCAGCATCTAGTTGTTGGTCTTGCTATACCTGAAAAAAAACACACACACTCTCACACTACCCTTACCCTGAGCGATGCGAAGTTTGACCTCGAGGTCGACGGGGGTGGACACCACGGACTTGGTGAGGACTAAGACGTTCTCCAGGCCGATCACCACCACCAGATAAGGAAAGATCTCCCTGCAGGCAGAAGACCACATGAAAAAAAATAAAATAAACCAGGACTTACTTCTAAGAGTAGGCTTGCATACAGTGTAAATACTTTGCATGAGCATGACATTTTCTCTTGCCATGTAGACATGGTTTTGAAACTCCAAATTGTTTCTACAGGTTTCACGAAGTCAAATTTAAGCCTTTTTAAGACCATAATGAAAGAAATGTAAGACCTACATCAGGAGATCAAAATCAAAGTCAGATGTCAAGAGTCCGGAAACATTGTTTGAAACCAATCTCCGATTTCCTCATTGGCATTATAAACCTTTTTCACGGCAGACATGTTGACATGTCATAGTAGGAAAAGCACAGGTGTATTCAAAACCATTAATGATGGCTGCATTCTACTTAGGAGAGGCCCTGGTATTGTTCATGCTGACTCACTGAAATAGCTTACTGGGACACTTGATGGAACTGAGCCGTCGTTAAGGTTATCAATTTCAGCTGTGCTTTTCCTACTATGACAAGTCAAAATGTCTGCTGTGAAAAAGCTCCATTGGACTGGTGTCTAAATTGGCTGCAATATAAGTTGCATGTTGGTCTTATTTGTAGTCGTAATACAGTGAATTATATTTGCACTAGCGACAGAAAGAACTACAACACCACGCAGTTAAAAAATAAATAAAAACATTCTAAAGTTCTGCGGGAACATTTCAATGAATTAGAGGTTGCGTTACATCGACGTAGGAAAATTAAGACCGGTTTAAAATGGCTTAAGACCTACAACACAATACTTTAGCAAGACTTTTTAAGGCCTAACATTTTGATCATGAAATTTTATACTTCTTTTTATACTTTTTAAGACCCCGCAGAAACCCTGTAATGACATTGAACTCAAAAGTATATTAAGCCATAGTTCCTGGATCATCAGCATTACAAGAAACCCCAAGCAAGGTTTGCAAGAGGTAAAGCTGAGTTTGGTGACAAATGTTCCCATAGCCGTGTAACGGTTGCGAAGAATCACTTTGCAACAATATTTTGTGCGTCACTCACACTGACTCAGTGGTCATTTATTTTACCAGAAGTTGTGCCGCAGCTGTGTGGCCATCAAGATGATCCAATAAGCTCACATAAATCATTAGGTTATCCATTACAGCGAGAGTGACAGCTGGATCTAAAAAAGAAGTGTTTGTGACACAGGCCAAACCTGAATGTTTAAAATGATTTTAAAGGTCCTAGGACATGCTGCTTTTATATAGGCCTTAGTGGTCCCCTAATACTGTATCTGAAGTCTATTTCCCAAAATTCAGCCTTGGTGCAGAATTGCAGCCACTAGAGCCAGTCCCACAATGAGCTTTCCTTAGGATGTGCCATTCCTGTGTCTGTAGCTTTAAATGCTATTGAGGAGGAGAGAAGGGGGGGCAAGGTGGAGGCTGGGGGAACACATATTAATGTTAAAAGTTAAAATTTTCATGCCATGGGACCTTTACAAATAAGGGTTCTCTTTCTGCCAGAGTAGCAAATAATAACTACGCCCAATTGTTATTATTATTATATTATTATGGCAGGGAATTTTCTGACCTGTTGAAGTGTACAGAGAGATTAGTTTGAGAATATAGATAAGCTTCTACTGTAGGAGTAAGGGTCACAGAGGAGTCAACAGCTCTGAATGTTACATCAGACACACTTAGTAACACTGTAGATAGTAGATAATAAAACACACACACACTTCCTTCACAACCACAGTATGTGAAGTCAACTATGAGTAAGCATAATGTGTAGCTTGCATGCCTTTCTTGGTAATGTTAACCTGAATGTGTGAGTTTGTGCAAACACAGAGAAAGTACAAGCACAGCCCACAGCCGACCTGCCTGGATCTTGGTCAGTGGTTGGAAAAATGTGATGTTGTCACGCCACGATGTCTGCTTTCTATTAATCCTCAAATGATTGGACAACCATTAATATCACTATCTATATATCGCCGCCCCCTCGTGAAGTCCCACCCACATCCACGACCCATACCTTCTTCGTCATCGACACAAACACAGATTCTGTCGCCCACCTGCTGTAAACATTAACGCAAATCAATGTGGAAACAGACAAAGTGGGAAGTCAACAAGCCTGTGTGTGTGTGTGTGTGTGTGTGTGTGTGTGTATGTGTTTGTGTGTGAGTGTGTGCGCATGTACATGTGCGTGTGGACCTGTCCTTGTCTTCCTGTGAATAAGATAAGAGATACTGATGAAACTGTAACGGCCTGTTGGGGCAAGTAAATATTAACAAAATACATTTAAAATGTCAACAGCAGAGCAGGATGTCTGTCCAGACCAACATTATATATATATTATTACCACGTGTTTTGTTGTTGTTGTTGGTGAAACATGGATGCTTTACACACATCTTCAACCCAGCAGCACAGAAGATCTATACAATCATTAAGGTAGGCACCCAAGATTAGTGTCACCCATTCAGTATCTGACCAAATGTGAAAAATGGCCGCAATCTCCCCTTCTATTCCTGAGTTATGGTGTTAAATAATAATATAATAATTTGAGATCCAAAATCGAATCAGTCCAAGAGGCTGTTTGTGCCAAATTTGAAGAAATTCCCTCCAGGGGGTCCTGAGATATTGCGTTCACAACAATGAGACGGATGGAAACCCGTAAACATGAAGCCTCTGGCCACGGCTGTCGCTGACGCGGAGGCATACAAATAAAGTACAGCTGAGGCTGATGGGAATGTCATTATTTTGCAGGTATTTGGTCACAAAGCTAAGTATTAAAATCTGAACCCATGATGTGCTTAGGTGAACAGTTAAGGGATCGGCAAAGTTACTACGATTCATCTTCTGGGCACCAGGGGCATCTGTACTAAATTTAATGGCAATCCATTAAATTGTTGTCTAAACTAGAGGATGGATACCCGAACCGAGCCGGGCCAGGCCGGGTTCGGACAGATATTTAGAAATGATGTTCGGGTTCGGGTCGGGCTCGGTCACATCCGCGCAATAAAGCATTGAGCATTTTTTATTTAAAAACTTTATGTAGGTGCGCGCCTGTGTTAACGTGCACTTGTTTCCCCGTGTGCGCTGATGCACTTATCTGTTGACATTTCCAAATGCCTTCCTACAGTTTTTTATAATAATAATAATAATAATAATAATAATAAAAGCGGGCTTTCCACACAAACAAATGTGCATGTGTCATTAGTATGAGAAAAAAACTAGATTTTTGCTGTGTCGGGCTCGGACATAAATATCTTAATGCCTGTCGGGCTCGGGCCGGGCTCGGTTACCGCTCTGTGGGACGCGGGCCGGGCTCGGACAGAAAAATGCAGCCCGATCTGGATTCTAGTCTAAACAACACAAACAAGGGTGGAGACTAAAAAAACCTCTTCAAAAATGAAGTATGTAGAAAAGAGTGGGCATTCCTACCCTCCGTTGAGCGTGGGTGTCAGTCCAAACAGCGTACACAGTCCCACAGACATGAGCAGAGAGCTGAGGACTGTGACCACAGCAGCCAGAGCCAGACCCCACTTAGACTTCACCATGTCAATCTTTCCTGCGGGGAGGAAAATGAGATGTGACGAGGACAGGACTCTTATAGCTATCTGTACAACTTTTACATTAACTATTGTTAACTACTTAACAACACAGCAATGAAGTCAGATGTACTCAAATCCCTCAAATGATGGGGATCTGCTGAAGAGATTACTTCAATCACCCCAGGTTTACAGTATTCGTTCAGTTGAGTCAATTCTGTGCCACAGTTTTCATAAAAGGGAGGCATGCAAGTGTTGCCAAACTGAAGTTTTTAGATGCCAGTTAATACAATTTACATTATTAACAAAAAAAAAACACTTTAAAAAGGAGTTCTTGACTTCACAGTGGAGCAAGAAACAAGAAATCAAAGAGGAATTTAGGTGTTATAATCCAATGTTGTTTCAGTAATAATATCTTTTAAAACAAAGACCTTTAAAACTTTAATTTGGCCTCTTTGTTGGCCAAAGTGACTACTTTTCAAACTATGAAAGTTTTTGCATTTGAACATTAATTCTGAAAATTCCTAAATTGTAAAGATCTAGTTATATATGTTATTTAAAACGGATTAACATAAAGTAAGTATATTTTATAGCGATGTCAGCAAAAAAATAACATATTTTATTAAATTAAAAATGAAATAAATTATTCTTGAAACTGTAAAATAAAAGGAAATAATGTTCTCACTGTGTCTTTAAAATCTAGAATTTAAAAAGCTCAAAACTGCAGTTCCAAGCACTTACTGCTAAGTTACTGCTGCACATTACAGTTAGAAGAAAAAAAAAAAAAAAATGTCTTTGGTGCCAAACATGAATCAACTAATTGGCTTGTGTGTGTGTGAATATTATTTTGTGTACTTTGAGTCAGTGTGTGTGTGTGTGTGTGTGTGTGTGTGTGTGTTTTGTGAACTAATGTTTGTACAGGAAAGTCTCAGAGGGTTAGGTGGGTGCATTCATTCAGCAGTGTACAATCTTCCTGTGTGAGGATTAACCCATGCACTAGACAGGAACAACGTTAGCACACAAACACACGTGCACACAAAAGATCTTTGGCACATTTCAAAGATTAAATGTTGTGAAATGTGCGAACGAGGATAAAAGAAATGAAAAAAAAAAAGTGAAGGAACAAGACACACAGGACAGAGCAGCCAGGTAGGGAGTGGTACTGACGTGTGGAGAAGTAGATGTAGGCAAAAAGGATGATGTATGTGGTGACGAGGGGGATGAGCTCGGCGATGCCGATCTCCTCTTTGAAGTGGACGTGAACCATGTGGTCGTCTCTCAGGCTGCAGTTGGCCGACGGGTGGAGCTGCTTCAGACGCGCCCGCAGGCTGCCCAGGAACCTGGATACAGACATCGAGATCATCCTCAGCACTGCAGATACACCCCACTAACTGATTCATTATGTACACTGTCACTGGAAGGAAATTATAGGATGATGCAGGTGATTGGTGGTCTCCGTCTCGGAGTTTGTCAAACCAAATGAATTTTTTTCCTGTCAAAAAAAGAGATACAGCGTGCAGAGGCTAAACAACACTGGCCAGTTGTCTCAGTTGACGCTTGTTACACAAATACCTCAAAAATCCCGACTTTTGGTTTTCTCTTCTATTGCGTATGGGACTCACCTTGCATCGTAGCGGGACAGCACTAAAGTCATCGTGTAGGTCACCACCTTCTTCCTGTTGTAGTGGCTGACCCCAGTGTACTTCCCAGGGACGCCAAACAGCAAGTCTATAACACACACACACACACACACACAGACACACACACACACACACACACACACACACACACACACACACACACAGTATTGTGTTATAAACAGGAATTTTATTTTTTTTTAATTACTCCTGTTGAATGATGGCAGACTGCCTTGTTGGAAGCAGTGTAAAAGTCTCTGAAAAGCGCTATATAAATTCAATTTATTATTATATTATTATTATTATTCAAAGTCGCTTGATAAATAATAAACTCAACTCCTTCATTTTGCACCTTCACGTTGCATTTTAAACAACCATACAAATCCTACCCCCACTATAATAACTACAAAGTGGATTAGACAGATATTTTTTTTATACCAAATATGCTTGACATACAGTCAATCAGTGATACGCCATCACGTCTGAGACTGGCAGCCTCTACCAGTGTAAAAACGGAGTAATCTAGGCTGGCTAATGTCACAAGACAGGAAGAGCACAGCCCTGTTGCAGCACAAGTTAAACTGAAGGCTTCGGAAATGAAAGGGTTGTCTAGAAATGAACAAAATGGTGGCAGGAGTCAAAGACTCTTGAAAACAATGACTTTACTATTAGCTCTTTTGAGGCAGGCATAGGGACGCTTCGGTCTTTTATAACATTCACAAGTCGATCGTAGAGGTAGTCCACCAGTGGATGAGGTTTACCACCTACTACCACACTATGTTGCAGGTTGTAGTAGGTTCACCATTTTTGACGGATTGTGTTGAGATAATTTCCCCGGGATACACTCTATCAAACCGTGTCATGGGTCAAGGCGAGAGTCTGTACACAGGAACATTCGACAGGTCACAAACACGCTTCATCTCAGCCTGAAGATGTCACCACGGTCTTTAGAACAAGTGTACACTGAACACCAGGAGGGTTTGGGGGAGGTGTATGAAATGCTAGCACTTAAACCTCAACTTTACAATTCAAAACGTCTGTGTCAATTCTAAAACTATCTAACCATCTATGCCATTTTCGTTACACGACGTCACACTGTTTTGAGCCCCGCTCAGCCCTACCTCGCAGCGTGGCAGAGGTGTGCAGGCCTTTGGGTTCATGTTTCTGGATGGTCTTGAGGAGGTCGGGGTCCGAGTCGAACAGCTCCCGCTGGTTCTGCCAGTAGTTGCCGGGAGAAACGAGCAGGCAGCCGTGCTCCGGCAGCACCGACTGCATCCGCCGTAAGCCCGGAAACAGGTCTGTCACCTGGAGACACAGCGTCTCCAGACTGCGAACCCCAGAGCTGAAAGAGGAGAGACAAGGAGAAGACATAGGTGGCAGAGATTCTGAAGGGGGTATTTGTTTGGCAGTTGGGTTCAAATATCAAACAATCTTTGCGCAGCATTGCTTACGGCACCTTTAACAGAGCTCACAAATAAAAACTCCTCAAGTAATTAGTATTGGAGCAGAAAATAACATGAATTTATCAGTTATCTATTAACGTAACTGAACAATAAGCAATGTTCTAGACTTGAACAGGCTGCATTCAAAATCAACTGCACTGTACAACTTCCAAGCGAAACACATTTCAGTGCTTGGTGCAGTACAGCTGCCAAACAAACAGAGGGCTGCAAAAAAGCACGTGCACGACCTTTGAGTTGACAACAGATCTATGGCTCGCTGGAAGTCAACAGTTCTTTCTTTTTTAAAAGGTCATAGATGTTTTTCTTTCTTTCTTTCTCTCGTGCCAAAGGGCGAAAATAGTTTGGGGCGAAAATAGTTGGACTTTGAACTGCTAAACACTATTTTGTTAGTCGATTAAAGAGCCCCTATTATACTCCATTTCATCATCATATTTGTACTCTTGGGGTCTACTAGAATAGGTTTACATGGTAGCCTGGTGGACACCAGACCCTTCTCAGCTGTAACTGAGAGAGGGTCTGGGCAAGCTTCATTCGCAGCGCATTTCCAAAGGGGCGTCACCAACGGACGCCGCTCAAATGCCTCTGGGCGCCAATTGGATAGTCCTTCAACCAATCAGACCAAACGATCTGGGTGACGCATCGGCGACAGCGGCATCAACGGGTTGCTGCCAAAGCGGTGGCCGTCATGTTGAATGTAAACAAAAGGCTGCTTGCCTTCGATGCGCTATCGTCATCATGTAAAGCCCGCCTCAATGGTTGGGATTGGTGCCTTGATTTGGAAAAGTTGGAAATGGGCTTGAATGGGCTCTTGGCCAGACTGACTTGCAGAGCAAATCTCAAATTTGCCGGAAGTTCTTCAGGGTTTACCCAGGCTAGGTTTACATGCTTTGATGTTCAAAAAACATATTATGTTTCTCACACTGCCCACTGCTGCAGTGCCTCCACCTGAAACGCTTTCTGAAAAGCCCAGTCTGCTCTGATTGGGTCAGCTGGCCCCACTCTGTTGTGATTGGTCAACTAAATTCAAACAAGCCACTGGGCAGGCTGTGCATGCTCAGTTAGAACCTATGGGCAAGCACAGATGAAAAACTGGGCCGGCTTTCTCAATCAATGACATCATGAATTGAGGAATTTCAAACAGGGATGTGGACGAGCCGTTTTTAGGCAGTTGAGAAAAAGTGCCTTCTGTAGAAAATAAAGCTCCATTTGGAGTGAAATGTGTTTTCTTGTACTTTAAATATCTATTACATACACAAAACACTATAAAACACACCAAACCAAAAAAGCATAAAAGGGGCTCTTTAAACGTTTCGTTTTTTCCAAGAAAAAATGCCATAAACCCTGCTTCTAAATTACATGTATTTGCCTCTTTTCTCCTTAAATATTACAGATTGAATATCTTTGGGTTTTGGACAGTTGGTGAGAGAATATAAATACGACAGTTTCTGCTCTGACAGTGAAATCAATCAAGATCTCAAACTGTCAAGTCTCAAACTGCTAATCAAGAAGATAAGCAGCAGATTAATAAATTACGTAAATAAAAGTTGGAGCCCTAGTTTCGTCTGTCGTTGGTACATGCAGAATTGTATGAAGGTGTTGATGAAGGTTGACATCCTTCTATTGAAAAGAACGAACACCTGGTATGCCCCTGTACCACTGTGTCTGGGTTTACCTGTCAGAGTGGACGTGGTTGCGTATCTCCTCCAGCAGGCTGAAGGCTCGGCCCAGCGGCGACCGGAACACGTCCACCGTCACCAGGCTGCTGTCCCACGGAGACACCGCCGCCTTCACCAACACCTGCTGGATGTAGGCAACCGGAGGACCACGGTACTACAGAACACACACACACACACACACACACACACACACACGTGACACATTCAGTGTGACAAGAACAACAAGAACTCAAGACAGTGAAAGTCTTCCGTGAACGGCGTCAAGGCTGCTGTAATCCTGCCTCAACGGCTTTCTGTAAAGTAAAACTGCTGTTGAGAAGTGAGTGAGCCATTGCTTTGTGTTCATCTTTCATCATTCATCATTTATGAGCCCTCCATCTTTGCTGTGAAACGTGTGTATACCTCCGTCTGGGTCTGAGAAACCAGTTTTAGACTTTCAGAGTGAGGACAATGTTGTGACGAGACGTCAGTTTGACGGATTCAATTTTTGTTTTATACAGTATCAGAAAGTATGGGACGTAGAAATAAGCGCTGAAAATGTGTAGAAGAAAGATTTTACAATTTAAAAACATTGGAAAAAGCAAAAACAAAAAACTGTGAAAAAAAGGCGTCAAAAACGTTGAAAAAGTAAGTGTTTTTCTGGCGTAAAATGAACCTAGGGGTTAATAACACACGAGTGGCGAGTCGAC
Organism: Perca fluviatilis; assembly: GCF_010015445.1. Lineage (NCBI taxonomy): Eukaryota > Metazoa > Chordata > Actinopteri > Perciformes > Percidae > Perca > Perca fluviatilis. The sequence goes on along the minus strand of NC_053118.1, from coordinate 32,329,586 downwards.
TGTTCTCTGGGATATGTTTTCATGCTAATCGAATGGGACCAGTTTTAGCGCAAACCGCCAATTAGCCTATAACGCTAGTCGTCCGGTAACATAGCTCAAGCACGGCGTTCGTTGTTCGACTGATCATGACCGTTTTCCCAAGATGGCGCC